>NC_047124.1:1373723-1404314 GCF_902500255.1 Thalassophryne amazonica
GACCAGAACAGACCGTCTGAAGCAGGATTCAGATCTGGACCACTGGAATTCACATCTGAATCTGGAGGTGATGTACGCGGTGCACATCGAGACGGTAGGAGTTATTCTGAGCCATGTTTAATTTATCACAGTCATTTGAAAACTAAGTGTTTTGTGTTTGTGTGTGTCTGTCTTAAATGTAAAGAAATCATTAACATTAGTGACTCACACCCCCTGATGCATCAGACACATTTTACTGGAGTAATTCAGAAACTCAACTTTTATAATGAAATGCTCACTTAAACACTGAATACTCAACACATGCCTTTAATTGGACTTTGACATAACGGTTTGCTACATGTTTTTAAGTCTGTTTATAGCTGTGATGAAGTGGCACGGTGGATTAGTGGCAAGCACTGGTGCCTTCCAGCAAGAAGGTTGTGGGATCACGTCCTGGCCTTTGTGTGGAGTTTGTATGTTCTCCCTGTGTCTGTGTGGGTTTCCTCCAGTTTCCAGTCAAAAACATTATTATTTAGGGTCTTTCTTTCTCTGCCCCTGAGCAAGGCAGCGTCTCTACATTTGGAGTTGGTCCCCAGGCACCGGACTGTGGCTGCACACTGCCCCTAGTGGTTGGATTGTGTCTAACTGTAGTTAGGACGGTTAAATGCGCAGGACACATTTCGTGGTGTGTGTGTACAATAACAATCATGGCTCTTCTTCAAGTCCTTTCAGTTTATAATCACTGAAGCATGTTGAGGCAGCATTGTTGTGATTTGGTGCTGGGTAAAAGGAACTGAAGTATTTATTTACCAAAACTAAGTCTTGCATTTTCTATCACGGCAACACCCCCCCCCCCGACTCCGGATAAAGCGGAAGAAAATGGATGGATAAATTTAAGTGTTGCTGTGGTCGAGTCCAGATCACTCAGTGTTAAAGCTTATTTATTGTCTTTGTCAGATGGGAGTGAAAACGATAAGTTGGAGGTGGCTGTGAGCCGACTGACTGAGATCGCTGATCAAATCCCATTCACGCCTCCAGAAATCGAGGCCGACTCAGAATATGTCCCAGAAGATGGTAAGTGCAGAAAGTTAAATGGCAACGAGGTAAAGGACTTCTGTGTTTTGTTCTTTTTTTTTTTTTTTTTGTCGAAAATGTATAAGAACACTTTCTAGGAGACTGTGGCTTTTCACACCTGTTTCACAAACTTAAATTTTTTCTTCCAGTCAGTGTCGTATGAAGTTACAATTTACTTTATTTATTTTTAAGACAACATTGAGAAGCTCATCGGGTTGTTGCTGAGGGAGAGTGGAGACGAGTTCAACCGAAAGGTAAAAATTCGACTGCACTGCATCCCCCAACACACACACATACATAACGGGTGGTGTGGGGGGGGGGGGGGGGTTATGATTTTGATTATTATCAACACCTTAATGGTTCTTCTGGGATAAATCACATTTATATGTTCTGAGCAAATGAACAAACTTCTTGCTGGCGGCGCTGAGTCAGAGTTAAATGTCATCTTCGTCAGGTACTGAGAGATTCCTCGCTGACCGCTGAGCTGAGGGGAAACTACAGTTTCTTTGAGAGACTCGTTTCAGCCTTTCTCGAAAAGATGGGGATCGCAACCTCTGACCCCAACTCTCTTGGGCCACAAGCGTCACCAAAGACCAAGCTCGCCATTACCTGTGAGGTAACGACTTTAAAGGCCATCTGCTAGCAACATGAAGTGCACAAAGTGTCCTGCAGGGGTGCCTGTGAATGTTTTCTGTTCTCTCTGAAGGTCAGCAGCCGTCTGTCTGCAGTGGATCAGCAGCTCACCAGACCGCTGCTCGGCTTCGGAGCCAGATACATCCAGCATAACTTCTCTGCCTGGGCCACGCAGCATGGCGGATACGTACGTAATGTTAAAGGTTTTTACATAACACTGAAAACACTAAATCATAATCGTTTCTATGTTGTCTTTGTTCACTTCCACCTGCAGGAGGACGCTCTTAATGAGGACGATGATGATAATGTTGAGTGAAAAGTCTTCATTTTGTCTCCAGTCTGTAACCAAACACGCGTCTCGCACGATGGCGAGCATCGTTTCATCCTGTCTCTCCACCAGCTTCCATGTTGTTTGTGTGTGCTTCTTTTATGAAAATCAGCCTGAGCCGAAGTGACCAGTTTCTGTTCTGGGTAGTTTGGACGCCTGTTTCCAACATGTAAACAAAAACCAAAAGGTCAGAAATCAAAACATCACAAATGAAGTCAATGAAAAAATATACAAAATGCAAATTTGGTACATCTCTGAAGTTTTCTGACCTGAAATTTTGAGTATCACAAACTTGGGGAGAACATAAGTGAGATTGTGGAATTTTTATACCTTGTTTAACAACACTTTTGATTAAATGTGATTTATCATTTGAAATGTTGAAATCATCCATTTATTATGAATCAGTTGATTTGTTTAGCACTTTAAAAAAAATAATCAATGAACAGCTTAAATTACAAACTAAAACATTCACATCAATAATATTCAGGAAAAAAAAAAACCTAGAAGTTAAATTCAAACTATAGATGACAAAGGTGAGTTACAGTCAGAATAAAAATGTATTGGGCAAAATTACATTAACTAGTCGGATCACTGTCAGTCAAACTCTAGAAACAGGACTTTTTTTTTTTTTTATGATTTGTTCTGTTAAGTCATAATGTGTAAGCACTATGATACTTTATGTATTGTTGGTATAAAATGGAATTGATGGATTAAAGTAAATGACCATCTGCTGTTTGTTATTTCAAGAATGTTTCCAACAACTTATTTTATCATTATGTGCGCATGTGCTGTCTTGTGTATTATTGCTTTTTAAAATTGTGATTCTTTTTTTCAAGCACATGCACTTTCATGAAGTAAATTGTTGCTTCAGTATAACCAAATGTTTCAGGGAAGAAAAAGTAATTAAAAGCTGTTAATTACTGACATACACTAAACTTGCTGATTTGTAACATTTTTTTTTCTGTAACTGTTTGCTGCAGTTTTATCTCATTTAGGGGAAAACCACATGAAACGCTGTTTTCTTTCATCTAACTGAACTTTTCGTGGGTCTCTTTCTTCGAGTTTTATGCTGCCTTCATGTACTATTGGGAACATGTTTTTCATTCGAGTATGTTTTTGTTATCACGAAATGAAAACTGGCGGAGACGCGCTTCATCACCTGCTACTTCGGGAAAACTGAGTTTTTAATTTTCTTTCTACAGCAGGAGCAGGATGCAACCACATGCAAAAATGATGATGTATATAACCAACAGTTAATGGCGGATGATTCCTGACCAATGCGGCTTTTCTGTCCCCCATCTTGAAATGTCAAAGGTCATCTGGACTCAGAAGCTCGTGTCAAAATGACCAGTCGAAATCACCACGTGACAGCGCATTCACGTACATTTTGCACGTAGGCCAGTCGTCTTACCATAAAACCAATAGCACATGAAGGCAGCATTAGTCACATGACCGACTTAAAGTAAAACAAACTTGAAACAAGTTCCACACACACTATCGATAAATGTATCAGTGACATAAATCAATAAGTAGTGCGTGAGCAAGTGTTTATAGATGTAACTTTACTGCAGAAAACGTTTGATTAAAAATGTGTCGGGGAAACTCATTTAAGCGACACCAGCACCTCCTTGTGGCCAAAGTAGGACCTGCATGCAGGAAAAGGGGCGACTCAATTATCACACATTTTTTAATTATTTTACAATTAAAAGAACCACATTCAAATATTTTGGTAATTATTTAAAAATTATTTTTTTTAGCATTTTAAATTCACTTTAACTTCGTTATTATTAAGGGCTATATTATTGGTTATATTATATTACTGGTATTTTCAATGGTTATACCGCTGAGTGAATTCACTAATATAGACTCTAAAAAATGTTAAAAAGCCCTGTTCAATTTACAGCTAGTAATAAAATCTTACATACATTGACACTTTTTATTGATTTATTTTTGCAGATTTTCTGGTTTTTGACTGATTAATCAATCACGTATTGTTTTCAGGGTTTTTTCCTTTTATTTGCATTTTGTGTAAATGCGGCTTTTTTGCAACATACTTGTAAAACTAGAAATTTTGCGTTTTCACTTGTAATTTGCGCTGAATTGATCATATCCATCCAGTGAAATCGGTAAGAAGTTTTAGCGTTTTTTTTCCGTGTTAAAGACGAAGACGAATTTAAATTGTGTGGTTTTTAAAATAAGGTTTGGCGCGTTTTTTGGCCTGAAATGAGGTCCAACCCGTTTCCCGCACGCGCACCGACACACTTCGACTTGCGCTCTGCGGGAACGCGCACACTTCTAGATGCGGCGTGCGTGATGCACCAGGCGCGGCGGTACGTGTCGCCGCGGTCCGCGGTCCCGGACGGTTCTCCGTTAAACGTTCTGGCGCTTCATGTCACTTCGGCCCCACCGGATCCACTGACCGGACCGGGAGTGACGTCAGCGCCGCCGGGGGCCAAGATTCGGATCTCCAAAGCCAACAAGGGCCCGGCGGTGGTGAGAGCCGTCCGGAGGCACCATCCTGCGCAGCCGGTCAACCTGGTGGCGGTGTGGGGCGAGCGGGCGCCCCCGGAGGCCCCCGCGGGGCCCCCACCGCCGGCCAAAGCGGAGGCGAGGTGTGACGTCACAGAGGGACATGGAGACGCGCCAGTGCGGGCCAGAAGGAAAGGTTTCAGACCCCCAGACGTCAGGACCATCTTCTCCGGAGGACAGAGGGACCCCCGGGTGAAGGCGGAGTCCGGGGAGGGCCACACCTTCGAGCGCTGCGCGGGGGGTTCCTGGTGTGACGTGTGCTGCGGTTATGTGTTTGAGCAGAGCCTCACCTGTGCAGGTGAGTGTGCTCCTGAAAGCTTTAAAGCCTTTGTCATTTTGGACAGTTAAAGCTGCCACAGTCATCCAGGGGCGTAGACAGGTTTTCTTATTGTAGGGGGGGGAAGCGCTTCACACAACTCTTGAAACATTTGACATCTGTTTCATGAAGCTTCAAAACATTCCAAATGTTGCTGTTTTGATGTTAATGCGCACCCCGGTGTCCAAACCTAGTACTGCGGCTGCGGTGCTCCAACACACCTGAATTGACTCGGATTCAGGTGTGTTGGAGCAGAGAGACAACTAAGAGTGTCTCGAGGACCGAACTTGGCCACCCCTGCTCTAAATAAAAGCTGGCGGTGACTCCAGCGTGCATTTAGTGGATTTTATGTACGCGACTTTTAGAAAATAATTAAACTGTGTGTCTGCTGTGACACAGGTTCACTTCCAGGTGGCGGCGCTGGAATGAAGGCAGGCAGGGCTCAGAAATGCAGACAGACCGGTTCAGGAGTCTCTGCTCGGTAAACGCCACACAGGACGCAAACGTGCACACGTGCACCCCTGCACGCCGTGATGTGTTTGTCAGTGTTGGAATGTTCAAACTCCAAGTCTCTAAATCGTCTTCTTCACTTTCAGTCCTCAACCGGACTTTGTGGATCCGTTTTAGTGCCGCTGTCACGTGCACGTGTTCTGGATGCAAAAATAAATGAATTTCTGCATAATTCACCATCAAAGGTCGCGCACATCAACGCTAGTATTGTTTACAAACACTGATGATTTTTAAATTTTTTGTCAGTTACGCAGCAGCTCAGACGTTTTCTCCTTTAAAATGTGATTTAAGTTTCTTCTTTTAAATAAGAAGCAGCAGCTGGTTCACTTATTAACCGAAAACCAGTTAAACAGCAGCAGCTTTCTTCAATTGTGTCCATTAAACATTAATCTCCTTTTGGGATTTGAAAAAAAGTCATAACTAAACCAGAAGAGAACAAGGACGAATCCTTTAATCAGCCTCTGTAACGTCTTAAAATGTGTAGAAGTGAAGCGCTGTGACAACGTTTCTGATGCGCTGCGACGCGCGCAGCGAATAAACACGGATCCCAAGAAGCATGTTGACTTTGGGGTCAAAGGTCACTGAGCAGATTTTGTCAAATGTTTCCTGATTGTCACCAAATGTGTGTTCAGCAGTGTGACCCCAAGACACCTGTTGATTTGGGGGTCAAAAGGTCAAAGGTTAAAATCACTGGGCTGCACTTTGTAAAAGCTTTCTGGTCCAAAGTGTCGCCCGGCGCCGCAGGTTAGTGTTTGTTTTTTATTTGTGCACACGTTTATGAGATGAAGTGAAGAACAGTTTCTTCTTCTGTTCCTGGATGACCTTCAGAGTCACACGTCCCCACAGCGCCTCCTAAAGTCTTGGAGGTGAGGCACAGGTTTTGTGTGTTGATGTGTCGCTCCGGCCCCGTTTTAGTCTGACAGGTGTTGTAACGATGTCCACGATGGGAGGATGGACTCGGACTTGGACTCGGTCAGTCTCAGTCTCTCTGTCTCAGCACAACAACAGAGTGAGAATGACGGCGAATCTGAAGACTGGACGGTGTGCAGTTGACAGCCATGTGAGCATTTGTGTCTTTGAAGTGATGTTGGCCAAGGAAGACCCGCTGAGGAGATCAGTTTGTGCATGTGCACGTGCACGAGAGATGAGGCTGGGAGATGGGAGGAGCCATGTGCAAACTGTGGGATAAACACGGACATAGCAGTCACCAGGGACGATCGTCACAGAACAGATGGATGGCTTAGGATGTCCTGAAGGGGGTGCTGTTATCCGGTGGCCAAGCTTTGATTGCAGTCACTTTGACAGTAGTGGTGTCCAGAGTGTTCCAGAAAGGGCCAACAGGCTAGGGCGTAATTTTGAGTAGGGATGCTAGGGTCACGTCCCTACCAATATTCAGCCCCCTACTGTGTAATCACGACCAATAAAACCACTGTCCTCCATTATTATGGCACATAAAGGGTTAAATGTATGCCACTGCTCGAAGCCCCCCTCTTTAACATAGACATCCTTGTCTGATTAGCAGTGATGCCGGTCTAATCTGACCACTTTTTTTTAGTAACGAGTAATCTAACGCGTTAATCTTTCCAAATCAGTAATCAGATTAAAGTTACTTCTCCATGTCACTGTGTGTTACTATTATTTTTGCATTGTGGGTCGACAGCAGCATTAAACTTGGTCTGTGGGCAGGAGGTCAGGGTTGGACTGAACTGCCCACTTTAAGCGAGCTGTGAGTTTTCTGCAGCAGTTACGACTCGTCCTCACCTCTTAAAGTGTGGTGACAACAGCACACCTGCACTGAGCTTTACAAAGACATTTTTGTGCTTTTTTCTCCAAGCCGCTCCGTATCTGCTCATTAAAAAACAGCTGATCCTCCGCGACGCATCAACAACTAACACTATTTTCCACTCAAATGCACCTAAACTCTCTTTCTGGGGACCACATGATGTGAAAACACAATAAAACTTTCTTACCTGTAAATCTGGTCATGTTTTCTGCATAAATAAATGTTATCCATTCTTTGTGCTCAAACGCCAAAGCAGGGGCGAATCCAGATGGAATGGGGGCGTGGGGCAGGGATGTGCCCCCCTCCCCCACAACAGCCCTAGATTAAAGGTCCAGTTTTGAAGTCTTTTTTTTTACTACAACTACTAATACTACTTAAAATAATAATAATTTCAACAAGTAAAATGTTTAGAGAAAATTTAAATGTTAGAAAAATGTTAGAATTTAATAGTTACATTTATAAACAATGTAGGTTAGAAATTGCAAGTTTTACTGTTACAGTGCTGTTAACAGTAAAATATGAGGTCAAGAAAGAGGTCTTTATTTTACTTTTTATAAAACAAGTTTATTTTCATTGACGTCAAGAAAGGGTGACTATAAAGTGAGTTTTGGCAAAACAGGTATCATTGTCATGTTGACGTGGGTTGTTGTCGGCAGCTGGGGAAAGTAACTAAAAAAGTAACTAGTAATCTAACTTAGTTACTTTTACAATTGAGTAATCAGTAAAGTAACTAAGTTACTTTTTCAAGGAGTAATCAGTAATTGGATTACTTTTTCAAAGTAACTGTGGCAACACTGCTGATTAGCTACCCGTTTCTCACTAACTTGGTTGTCTATCCCACTTGTCACTCCAAGTAGCATCACTTCCCACAGTGGCCGTGACCATTGACCCCTGTCCCCCCCGTCCCCCCTGTCCCCCGTCTGTCTTGAGCTAGACTTCTGTGATATTTGGTAATGGATGACGCCCCCCTCCCAAGAAACGAGATATTCGTTCATTCTTCACAGTCAGTAATGTAAGTGCAGGGTCTCCGTCAAGCTTTAAAAACTAAGAAAAATCCCTTTCATGAATGGAAACCCTTCTTAAAAGCATTAGGCTTCTTCTGCTCTTTAGGCACTAGGCAGGTTTTAGCAACGTGGCAGGACGCATCGTTAGAGCTATAAGCTACTGCACAGTTGCAGGGAACTTATTAAAAGACTGTGCAGGCGGACAACAGACAGACAAACGGATTCATTCACATAGGGATGGGTATCGAGAACCGGTTCCTTTTGGGTATCGTTAAGAAATGATTCGATCCACCGACATCAATAAGCTTTGTGCTTAACGATGCTGTTATCGGTCCTTCAGAGTGGCCGTTGTTTTGGCTGGTGTTTGTCAGGAAAATGATCATTTGTCTACATTGATTACAGACCCTGCAGCGGGTCCGTGATCAACTTTTCTGCAGCGCGGCTTTGCTTTGAACCTTGAACCAATCGAAGCAGTGGTTCGCAGATTGAAACAGTTCTTCGATTGCTTTGTTTATTCTTTCTTTCTTTCGCTTAATTTTCCCCCGCTCAAACCCTAAATAACATACGTCTGTTTACCTTTTCTATGTTAAACCGACCTGTTATGGTCTTCTGAAACAGTTGATAGATGTATTTTATAACTTAAAAACGGGAGCGATGCTAACATGTTAGCATGTCTATGGAATTTTCAATGTTAAAAGTTAGCATTTAGCAACTGCAGCTCTCATCACGTTCGGGTGCATTTGTTTTCAAATTGTAATATTTTTTAAATTTATTTTTGTTTATATATTAATAATCTAATGATTATTATATACGATATATATATACTATATATAAATATATATATAATATACTCGTATACTTATTATATACAATTTTAGAGAAAGAGACAAAAAGAACCTGTTGAAACAAAACACAAAAGAAAAGATAAAACCAACAAACAATTAAAATAAATAAATACATACAGAAATAAATAAATGTTTCCTGTGAACACCTAGTGACTCTCACACTCCATTTCATCCCTGTCTTATTTAAGTTTAATGACAGTTTGTTTCGGTCAAACCATATTTTCAGTTTGTTAATTTTTTCAGTGATTTCCTCCAGAACTATCTGACAAACTAGAAAACTGCTGCATCCTAGTAAGAGCAGAATACTACTGGAATGAATTTGAATAAGGAAAGTTGTATTTTTTTTTTCTCACTAAATGGATGCTGCACTCACTCCAGTTTATCGTCTGGAATAGTCCCAGATTGCATTTCACAGCTTCTAGAATTCAAACATTTTCCTGCAGGTGGTGTTGGGGGGTAATTTTGGGTTTCAGCTTTTTTTTGTTTTTCACCACTTTCATCCCTGAATATGAGTTGATTCACTTTTGTGCAGATTAAAGTTACTAACTGGGACTTCTGTCTCGTTGCGAGAAAGAAATGAGAATTGTCCTCCGTTCTGTTCACACAGCTCCAAACGCTGTGCGGCTCTCTGACGAGTCAAGATGGAACGATAGAATTCAGTCGGAATTAATAACTTCAAAGTGAAACACCTTTTTGCTTATTTTTATTTATGTCCAGAGATCAAGGATACAGTGACTAATTTCATATTTATTTACTTTAAGACTCAAGGAAATACATAGAAAACCTGTAAAGCCTACTTGTAGTACAAAATTCACGAGGTATCGATAAGGGAATCGATAAGGAATTGGATCGATAAGCAGAATCAATAATGGCATCGATATCGATAAAATCTTATCAATACCCATCCCTATTCACGAACGTCACAACACTAGCAGATAGGGTCATTGCAATACTTAATGTTAAATATCATCCTCGATGAATTCAATTTAAATGTATAGCTGGAGCAATGTTGGGTTAGTTGCTTTGCTCAAGGTCACTCCAGTCATGGATGGATTTGAGCCTGTAACCCTGTGATTGAAAAACCAACTCCCTCACCCACTGCGATGGCTCATTAACCTATAACATCTGCATGACATGAACTTATGATTGGTAATGCAAAAAAAATAATAATCTTTGTCTTGGAGCACTTTTGTGTCCCCACCAAGATCAAAATCAAAGTTACTCCCTTGCCAACAGGGGGCAGGTTTTCTTTGCAGCCGCTGATTTCACTGAACTGATTCCATCTGCTCATCAGTGTGTCCGGAGATGTTTCTCACACACATTACGTGCACAAACCTCACCCGCATTTATCAATTGACACTCAGGAAATCAATCAATCTCTGGATTGATGAAGTACTTGTTGTCATTTGTCCTGCAGGCTGCAGGTACACGTGTCACGCTGCCTGTCGGCCCAGTGTGTTGTTGGATTGTCAGCCCACAGCACCACCCAGCAGCCAAGACCACTTAAACAACAACATCCATGTGGACGTGAGTAAACGCGCGTCTTTATCTCGCTGAAAGAAACTGAAGTCATTCTTTTATTTAGCTATTTATTTTGTTTTATTTATCTGTCCAGGGAGGCATCTGGAAAAACTATAATACTGTGACATTCAGAGGGAACAGCTGAGAGCTCCCACTCCCACTCTTGCTCCTTCCCACTCTCACTCACTCCCACTCACATTCTCGTTCACTCACACTCTCGTTCACTCCCACTCACTCCCACTCTCACTCACACTCTCGCTCACTCCCACTAACACTCTCGTTCACTCCCACTAACACTCTCGTTCACTCCCACTCACATTCTCGTTCACTCACACTCTCGTTCACTCCCACTCTCGCTCACTCCCACTCCCACTCTCGCTCACTCCCACTCACACTCTCGCTCACTCCCGCTCCCACTCTCGCTCACTCCCACTCACACTTTCGCTCACTCACACTCTCGTTCACTCCCACTCCCACTCTCGTTCACTCACACTCTCATTCACTCCCACTCACACTCTCGCTCACTCCCACTCTCACTCACTCCCAGTCTGGCTCACTCCCACTCACATTCTCGTTCACTCACACTCTCGTTCACTCCCACTCTCGCTCACTCCCACTCCCACTCTCGCTCACTCCCACTCACACTCTCGCTCACTCCCGCTCCCACTCTCGCTCACTCCCACTCACACTTTCGCTCACTCACACTCTCGTTCACTCCCACTCCCACTCTCGTTCACTCACACTCTCATTCACTCCCACTCACACTCTCGCTCACTCCCACTCTCACTCACTCCCAGTCTGGCTCACTCCCACTCACATTCTCGCTCACTTCTGCTCACCCTCGCTCACTCCCACTCACATTCTCGCTCACTTCCGCTCACCTTCGCTCACTCACATTCTCGCTCACTCCCACTCACATTCTCGCTCACTTCCGCTCACCTTCACTCACTCACACTCACACTCACTCCCACTCACATTCTTGCACACTTCCGCTCACATTCTCGCTCACTTCCACTCACCTTCGCTCACTCACACTCTCTCTCACTCCCACTCACACTCTCGCTCACTCCCACTCACATTCTTGCACACTTCCGCTCACATTCTCGCTTACTCCCGCTCATCCTTTTTCAGTCCAGGCTGTTTTTTCTTTTTGTTCTCTCGTCGTTCTTACCCAGCGGGGTTTGGTTTCTCCTCTGACGGACTACATGTCATAAACAGTCTGTCCATCTGTCCATCTGTCTATCTGTCTGTCTGTCTGTCTGTCCATCCTTCTGTCTTCTGTCTGTCCGTCCATCCATCTGTGCTCAGCATAAGTCCAGTCCTGTTACTGCCAGAGTCTTCAAATTCACAGGGGCCATTCTTGGGACACAAACCTTGGATCAGTTCAAAGATGGCTAACCTGGACCTATTTTAAGGGGTCAAAAGGTCACATTCTCTTTCCCATTCTTATGCTCACACGGGTGAGGGGATTTTAGCATCGTGTTATATTTCTCATTTGTCACTCTATTCAGATTTTAACTCCAGTCAAATATTTATTAAACAGAATGTTTGTTATTGAAATTTAAAATGATTGTAAATCCCTCAAATTGTAGTGTAATTGTAGTGTATCACCACTAGGGGGAGATGTACTCAAATGATTTTGTGCATGAAACTTTAAAAATAACCCAAACCTGCTTATAACTGTCTGATAACTGCTCAATACTTCCAGATATTAGTTTTATATCGGATTCACAAGTTTTCCAGACCAAAACCTCAGAGTGTTCTTTGATCCTTCTAGTTCAAAGTAAGTCACAGTCAAAAGCACCTTGAACTGTATCAGTTAATATCTGAGGTCTTCAGACTTCAGACAACTTTATTGATCCCAAAAAAGGGCTGTTATGTTTACACTCCAATTACCTCAGACAAGCTACAGCAATTAATTCACAATTACTACTTGTTTACCGTAATAATGGCACACATCAAAATTAAAGACAACACATATACATTTGACTGTTTATGTGCACTAAACTTGAAGCAGTCCGTCATCCGAATTGAGGTAAAGTGGATGAAGGCTGCTGCAACTGTAAGTCGCGCCGCCAAGACCAGCTTGAGAGAGGACGAGGCCTGCCGCAGGGAGGGTGGGGCAGAGAGTGGTCCAGTGTCCAGACAGACAGCCCGGAAGGCCGCGTGAGGCGCCATCCACAGGCTTTATCTGTTCATCCTGGGGGGGATCCCAGTCCTGATGTCTGTATGTGTGTGTGTGTGTGTGTGTGTGTGTATATATAATGACCTATTTATTCAATTTTTCAATTTCAATTTATTTTCATTTATATAGCACCAAATCACAACAGAGTTGCCTCAAAGCACTTCACACAGGTAAGGTCTAACCTTACCAACCCCCAGAGCAACAGTGGTAAGGAGAAACCTCAAGCAGACCAGACTCAAAGGGGTGACCCTCTGCTTGGGCCATGATACAGACACAAATTACAGAACAATTCACGGACGAATATACAAGAAATGCTATTGGGGCACAGGACAGGAGGGTGGCCAACACAAATACAACTCCCATCTCTGGATGAAGCTGCACCTTAAACAGAGAGAAAAAACAGAATCAGGCATCAGAAAGACAAAAAATACTGTATAATTTGCCAGCATTAAACAACAAGAAAAACAGAGAAATACTAAGGTGATCGCCGGCCGCTAGCCCTAAACTTCACTAAAAGACCCAGAATTTAGGTAAAGTTGAGGCTGCGGCCCGCTCCAATTACTAATAACATGAATTAAAAGAGTAAAAAGCGTCAAACAAAACTGTACCAGTATGCTGCCACATGAAAGGGAAAATAAGTGTGTCTTAAGTCTGGACTTGAGAAAGCTCTGTGACCCACAGACTTCTTATTCACCTTAGGGACACAAAGTAGTCCTGCACCCTGAGAATGTAAAGCCTGGGCTGGTACGTAAGGTTTAATTAGGTCAGCTAGGTAGGAGGTGCCAGTCCATGAATCATTTTATAGGTTAGTAGCAGAACCTTAAAATCTGATCTCACTGGGACAGGAAGCCAGTGAAGAGACGCCAAAATGGGTGTAATGTGGTCGAACTTTCTGCTTCGTGTCAAAAGTCTGGCTGCAGCATTTTGAACCAGTTGGAGACCCCTAATGCTAGATTGCGGTAAACCAGAAAATAGAACATTGTAGTAGTCCAATCTAGAAGAGATAAATGCATGGATCAGGGTCTCAGCATCAGCCATAGACAGGATGGGACGAATCTTATTTCGCAGGTGGAAGAAAGTAGTCCTAGTAATATTTCTAATGTGGAGGCCAAAGGACAACGAAGGATCAAAAATTACCCCAAGGTTCCTCACTTTGTCAGTGTGATGTATGACACACGAGCCGAGGCTGAGTGTTAACTGGTCAAATTGATGCCGATGTCTCACCGGACCAAGAACCATCATTTCAGTCTTATCAGAGTTTAAAAGTAGGAAGTTTCTAGACATCCAACTTCTCACTGCTGCAAGGCAATGTTCTAAGGATTTTATGTGAATGACATTACCAGCAGTTATCGGCGTATATAACTGAGTATCATCTGCATAGCAGTGGAAGGTAATCCCAAAACGCCGCAATATGTGCCCAAGGGGTGCTATATAAAGGGAGAAAAGCGGGGGGCCTAAGACAGACCCCTGTGGAACCCCAAATTTCATGTCACTAAGGTTAGTGTTACTGAACAAAACACAGTGAGAATGACTGGTCAAGTATGACGTCAGCCATGCAAGGGCACTCCCAGTAACCCCAAAATGATTCTCTAGCCTATCAAGTAGAATATGATGATCCACTGTATCAAATGCAGCACTGAGATCTAACAGCAACAGAACCGTAGTGGTGTCCGAATCCATTGTAAGCAGAAGATCATTCACCACTTTAGTGAGAGCTGTCACTGTGGAATGATATTTTCTAAAAGCAGACTGCAGTGGCTCAAAGAGATTATTCTCAGTAAGATAGTCTACAAGCTGCCGTGACACCACTTTTTCCAGAATTTTAGAGCAAAATGATAGATTTGATATCGGCCGATAGTTTGTCAGTACACTAGGGTCAAGATTAGGTTTCTTAAGTAATGGTTTAATCACTGCAGATTTGAAACATTTATGTAGGAACAGATCCAGAAGTTAAAGAAAGATTAATAATTTCCAGCACAGTCGGCCCAAGAGTGGGCCACAGGTCCTTAAACTGTTTTGTTGGTATAGGATCAAATAAACAGGTTGTGCTTTTTGTTGACGTTATGAGTTTTGTCAGCATGCCTAGTGAGATACTATCAAATTCTGTAAATCTAGGTAATACCTCAGTAGTGGCACCCACCTCAATAGCAGGGTGTAGTGGCTGGATTAAGGCATGCTGGGATATGTTTAACCTGATGTCTTCTATTTTCTTCTCAAAGTAATCCAGGAAATCTTGTGCTGTAAAAGGAGAGCGAACTACAGGTGGTTGTCCATGAATAAGTGTTGCCACCGTGTCGAACAAGAACTTTGAGTTATGCTTGTTTTTGTTTG
This sequence comes from Thalassophryne amazonica, assembly GCF_902500255.1. Lineage (NCBI taxonomy): Eukaryota > Metazoa > Chordata > Actinopteri > Batrachoidiformes > Batrachoididae > Thalassophryne > Thalassophryne amazonica. Next base: position 1,388,762 of record NC_047124.1, read on the forward strand.
TCCACTTTGTTGCCAATAATGCATGCTTATAGTCTAAGATAGCATCACGCCACGCAAGGTGAAATACTTCTAATTTTGAACGACGCCATTTCCGTTCCAGACCTTTTGCTTTATGCTTGAGGTCACGCAGATAATCATTGAACCAAGGTGACTGTGATTTGGAGGAGCGCGGTTTTAACACAGGTGGTGCAATCATGTCAAGTGTCGTTTTGAGCACTGAGTTTAAACTATCCACAAGTCTGTCTACTGACTGGGTATTTGTCAAATGTGAAGCTAAGAAATCAGGCAGTCTAGCTTCAAGTTCAGTCTTAGTTGAGGAGTTGATGCATCACCGTAATGATATGTATATGTAATGTATTTATGTATATGTAATGATAAAGTATCCGACCTTATTATTTTTTTCAAAAATAATAAGGTCAGATACTTTTCTAAAAGACGTTGTATAAGGTTGTTGTTCCACTAAACACGGCAGCGAAACTGTAAACTTAATAAGTGAGTGATCCGACACCACTGATGTAAGAGGCATGATGTCAATATTCGTGACAGCAATACCACGTGTGAGAACCAGATCCAGGGTATTTCCACTAATGTGCGTCGAATCCCGAATGCATTGCTGAAATCCTAATGCATCCACAATTTCCATAAATGATTGGCAGAGGGGATCAGAAGGCTTATTTATATGAATGTTAAAGTCACCAATGATCAGAATGTTATCTACACTAGTTGACAAGTTAGAGATGAACGCACCAAATTCATCTAAAAATTCAGAATATGGGCCAGGAGGCCTATATACAGTGACAAAATAATACGGCTGATTTTTATTCTTCTGACCTTGGGAACGCCTCCTGAGCAGAGCGGAGAATCAGATGTTCAAACAAGTGATATTTGTAACCCCCAACAGCTAATAAGCTAAACCTAGATTTATAAATAAGAGCAACAAATAAACTGCACTATCACCATAGTGGATTTTCTGCACTAAATTTCCTGCTAAGCTAATGGATTCCACACCCACATTTGTCATAAGCCTTGCAGGGTCTCTAATCACCTGCTCCGTGGCCTGCTGTAGATTCCTAATGTTACCCTCCCTGTAGAGCTCTATCTATGTTCGCAGACAAGATGGCGGCGCCTTCCCCAGTAGGGTGGAGGCTGTCCAGCATCAGCAAGCCACGGCGGCCCCAGAACGAAGGCCAATTATCAATAAGGCTAAAGCCTTGCTGTCTACAAAACTGCGCCAGCCACCTATTTAACGATGTCAGCCCGCTAAACGCCTCATCAGTACCCCGGGAGGGGAGGGGACCAGAGACTATTAATCGATGCTGACACATCTTTCTGGCAAGGTCACAAGTCCTCTCTATGTCCATTTTTGTGACCTCTGAGTGCTTCATCCTGATATCATTGGTGCCAACGTGAATAACTATGTGACTATATCTCATGTCATGTTCCTTCGTCTGTCTTCCCTTCTGCAGCATCAGCACCCTAAGATGAGATGCAATGTCGGGAGCTCTGGCCCCAGGAATACATTCAATGTCAGCCGGCGTCTGTAACCTGACTTTGCTGCCAGAATCCCCTATCACTAAAGTCCGGTGTTTCGGCCTGGAGACAAGACTGGAAGTCACTTGTGGGCTCAGAGAAGTCACATCTGGCAAATCCAAAGGGGAGAACCGATTCACAGTTCGCACTGGCGAGTGTGATCGGGGTGCCACAACCGGGCACCAAGCCCTATGGGGCTTCCTCCACCTAGTCACAGTTAGCTGATGCTAATGGGCTCACTAGTCGGCCCAACACTAACCTCATCTGGAGAACCCGTAACATCTAACTCCACTGAGCTAAGAAGCTGCTCTAACTTACGGACACGGCTCTCTAAGAGAGCCACCCTATCTTCCAACATCACGCAGGATTTATGGAGGGTGTATTTCTTGTGCACTAAGAAATTCAAGAATGTAGCCAAGCAAACACAAGCTAACCAATAATGGATAAGCTAACCACTCCTAAGGCTCACACAGACGCAAATAAATTTCAGTCACACCTACAGTGTGATTGTATTTACAGATTAGAGTCAGTCAGAATGAAGATTTCAATGAATAAATGTTATGAAATCCATTAATTAAACTTAGGACATCCAGAGACGATCGATCAGATTTTATAGATAATATCAATGACAGAATAAAACAATCAGACGCAGAACAAGAACTCTGCGCTGAACCCAGTTCTCAGGTTCATATCTCTTAAACAAGATTTAGGTGATTTTGAAGCCAAAAAAGAAAAGAAAACTAGAGCACAAACCTCAGTTTGTACCTTGGAAAAAATATTCCAGGTCAGAGTTCTGTTAGAAGAGACTTTTCATAAACTAAATTAGATTTCAATTTCAGTTCAATTTAATAATCTTATAAGGCGCCAAATCACAACAAAATTTGCCTCAGGGCACCTCACACAGAACTGTTCAAAAAAAATTAAAATAAGTGAGTAAATAAGGAAATTCAAATACATCATTAAAAACATAAGTAAAAGAATAAAACAAATTTAAAAAAGCTATTCATACAGAACAAAGAGAACAAAAATACATTTTCAGTCTTGACTTAAAAAATGTCCATGGACTCTGACTGCCTCACAGTCGTATGGAGACGGTTCCACAGAGCGGGTGCACAATAAGAAAAGGCTCTGTGACCTGCAGACTTCTTATTCACCCTGGGAACATGCAATAGTCCTGCATCCTGCGACCACAAAACCCGGGCCGGCACGTAGGGTTTCACCAATTCGCCCAGATAAGAAGGCGCCAGTCCATGAACAACTTTATAGGTTAATAACAAAACCTTAAAATCTGCTCTTACAGAGACAGGAAGCCAATGCAAAGATGCCAGAATGGGTGTGATATGTTCAGACCTCCTGCTTCGTGTCAAAGGTCTGGCAGCAGTGTTCTGAACCAGCTGGAGACCCCTAATGCTGGACTGCAGTAAATCTAATCTAGAAGAAACAAAAGCATGAATCAGATGTGATCAAATATCAGCAGGATGAATTTAGTTCATGCAGCTGAATTGGGTTCTGAATTCTTTTTCAGATCATTTTCACAGATTGTTGGTTTTCTCTGCTGTGCACAGTTTGTCGTTGCTTTTCGGCACTTGGTTACTGACTGATAACTGGAAGACAAACAGGCATAAAATTGGAACCTCCATCCAATTTTGGGGGTGTAGGTAAAGCCATAAGAGAAAAACGAGTGATTGAGGGACTTTTGACTGAGATATAATGACCAGTGTACACCAAATGAGCTTTTCAATATTAAATTCAAATGTCCACAAAATCCACAATCCGGAACAGATCCGGATCAAACTGTGTCAGGTGATAACGGGTACCATCCTACATAATGCTTTGAAATATGAAAGAAATTTGATCTTTTTTGACAGAGTTATGAATTGTTGAAAATTCATTCAATGTTAAATAAATATAGAGATTTTTCCAATTTTCCAAGATTTTTTTCCTGACTTTGAACTTGAAAATTGAATAACTTCTTGCCTATTAGGATATGACTCTTCAGTACAAATTTCATAAAAATTATGGATTACAGGCTGTTCACAAACAAACAGACAACAGGTGCAAACAACAACTCATTACCTCCACTCTGCTTCCTTGGTGGAGGTTATTAGTTGTTTTTTTAAATAAAATATTTTGTCTAATATGGGAAGAAATGTGGCCTTAGTAGAAATCTTTATCATGTTCTTTTTTGACTTGTTATGATCATTTTTTTTTATTTGATTGAATGTTGTTTATTAGTAAAGGATTATCTGGTAATGATTACAGTAGATATGAAGGAGATCAAAACACGTATCTCCCAGCTTGATAATGTTTCTTGACTCCGCCCCTTAGCCCAGGTTTCAGTTTTAACCTTTTCATTGCGTTTCAGGAAAACACGTCCATGTTGGAGTCAATCAGCAGAAAGAGGAAACGGGTTAAATCAGTTCCACCGTCTGACGCTTTTCTTCGTTACAGTTTATAAATTTCTGCAAAACTGAGTTTTACTGCAGTAGTTTCAGTTTGACATTTGGAAAAGTGTCTCCCAGAGGAACTGATTCTATAACAGGAAAAAAAAAAATTTAGAATTCTGGAAGCCAAAAAAAAAAAAAACATTTGAAGGAGATGATCAGCGGATTGTTTTAATCTCAAGTGTCTTGATGTCACTTTAACTTCCTCTTTGGCCTCGTGACTGTTTGAAGCCAGAAGCAGTAAATGATTGACAGAGGAAGAAGGAGACATTGTCGGCTTTCTGTCCGCTGGGAAAAACAAACAGAGTGGAAATCAGTCTGTGGAGTCTGGAGACACAAGGCTGCTTGCTCGATTCCTCCATGGCTCTACAGTGAATTCATTAACACCACAGTGCCGTGATTAAAGGTCGAACTGTTCACACCATGTGATGAATCGAATGGGACAGAAAAACACGTGACAGTTTGGTCTAGATCCAGATCAAAGTGTTGAGCCTGACTTTGATCCATACACACAGACAGATATGGTACAGCTGGCACGAGAAAGCATCTGTACTGTTTCAGGGACAGCCCTCTACTTTGGACATTGATCCTTATTGTTCAGCCCTGAATCAGAATGAAACATCAATGCTGAGGATCAAAGATCAGTAATCAGAATATCAAAGGTCATCAATCAGGCTAGGATCAAAGATCAGTGATCAGAATGAAAATTCTACATTCAGGATTAAATATCAGTGCTCAGGATCAAATGGTAATGCTCACGATCAAAGGTCAGGATCAGAGTCAAAGGTCAACGATCAAGATCAAAGTTAAACTGTGGATCAGAGATGAGTAATTAGGATAAAAGGTTAATGCTCATGATCAAAGATCAGGCTCAGAATTAAAGGTCATCAATAAAGGTCAAAGTTCAACTACCGGGACCAAAGATGAGTATTCAAGATAAAAGATTGAAGATCATCATCACAGTCAAATTGAACGTTGTCTATTTTTCCAAAAGTTCTCTTAAAACATCTTATGGCTTTAAACATTTTGAAAAATGAAGACAACATTAAACCAGGTGATTTTTTTAAAAAAATCAGTTGTTTGTGAAACTATTTGTCCTAATGGTGTTCATTGTTCTGACTCCTATGACTTGGGAAGAACACAGATGGGTGCCGTAGGATCGACCTTATTCGATCTCCTAAACATTGCACTGGGGGTGCCTCAAAGCTCTGTACTGGGGCCACTCACACACACACACACACACACACACACACACACACACACACATATATATATATATATATATATATATATATATATATATATACAGTAGTGTTCAGAATAATAGTAGTGCTATGTGACTGAAGATTAATCCAGGTTTTGAGTATATTTCTTATTGTTACATGGGAAACAAGGTACCAGTAGATTCAGTAGATTCTCACAAATCCAACAAGACCAAGCATTCATGATATGCACACTCTTAAGGCTATGAAATTGGGCTGTTAGTAAAAAAAAAAAAGTAGAAAAGGGGGTGTTCACAATAATAGTAGTGTGGCATTCAGTCAGTGAGTTTGTCAATTTTGTGGAACAAACAGGTGTGAATCAGGTGTCCCCTATTTAAGGATGAAGCCAGCACCTGTTGAACATGCTTTTCTCTTTGAAAGCCTGAGGAAAATGGGACGTTCAAGACATTGTTCAGAAGAACAGCGTAGTTTGATTAAAAAGTTGATTGGAGAGGGGAAAACTTATACACAGGTGCAAAAAATTATAGGCTGATCATCTACAATGATCTCCAACGCTTTAAAATGGACAAAAAAAAAAAAAAAACAGAGACACGTGGAAGAAAACGGAAAACAACCATCAAAATGGACAGAAGAATAACCAGAATGGTAAAGGCTCACCCATTGATCAGCTCCAGGATGATCAAAGACAGTCTGGAGTTACCTGTAAGTGACAGTTAGAAGACGCCTGTGTGAAGCTAATTTATTTGCAAGAATCCCCCACAAAGCCCCTGTGTTAAATAAAAGACATGTGCAGAAGAGGTTACAATTTGCCAAAGAACACATCAACTGGCCTTAAGAGAAATTGAGGAATATTTTGTGGACTGATGATAGTAAAATTGTTCTTTTTGGGTCCAAGGGCCGCAGACAGTTTGTAAGACGACCCCCAAACTCTGAATTCAAGACAGTGAAGCATGGTGGTGCAAACATCATGATATGGGCATGTTTCTCCTACTATGGTGTTGGGCCTATATATCTCATACCAGGTATCATGGATCAGTTTGAATATGTCAAAATATTTGAAGAGGTCATGTTTCCTTATGCTGAAGAGGTCATGCCCTTGAAATGGGTGTTTCAATAAGACAATGACCCCAAGCACACTAGTAAACCAGCAAAATCTTGGTTCCAAACCAACAAAATGAATGCCTCGCAGATGTGAAGAAATCATGAAAAACTGTGGTTATACAACTAAATACTAGTTTAGTGATTCACAGGATTGATAAAAAAGCAGTTTGAACATAATAGTTTTGAGTTTGTAGCGTCAACAGCAGATGCTACTATTATTGTGAACGCCCCCTTTTCTACTTTTTTTTTTTACTAATAGCCCAATTTCATAGCCTTAAGAGTGTGCATATCATGAATGCTTGGTCTTGTTGGATTTGTGAGAATCTACTGAATCTACTGGTACCTTGTTTCCCATGTAACAATAAGAAATATACTCAAAACCTGGATTAATCTTTTTACTCACATAGCACTATTATTATTCTGAACACTACTGTGTATATATATATATATATATATATATATATATATATATATATATATATATATATATATATATATATATATATATAAGATGTTTTCATGAAAAAAGTAATTTTAAAGATGCCAAATTTTAAGAATGAGATGGTTTTGCGCCTACTGCAGGTCAAACAGAATCAGGTCAGTGTAAAGTGATATTAAAATAATATATCCTACCAAGTCAAGAAGTGATGTTATCGTGATCAAGCAATCAAAACACTGTCATTACTTAGGATTAATCCTGTTACTTTGATTCTAATCAACTGCCTGGTGTGGCAGTTTGACAGAAAAGCCAAAACTGGTTGTTCTATGTTGGTGTGGAAGTCTTCACCTCGACATAAGGATTTGACTCAGAACAGACAAAGAACAGTCTGTGGAAGAACGGCACAGATGAGCCCTTTTAGGGGTTTTAACAAAACCAAAGGCGTCAGTCAGTCAGTGCATTAAAGCAGATGGTAGATAAGGCTTCTGCTTGGAGAGCAGCAGGTTCAGGAGAGAAAACAGACGTTAGATCAATATCAGGACAGGTACCAGTTTGTTTTCACTGTGGATCCTTATCCAGGCCGGCAGTCTGAGTCTGAGATCCTGAACAGGGAAACACATTCACTATTCAGACTGAACATGATGTCAGTCAAATACAATAGAAAGATAAGCAGTTAGCTACAGACACGAAACAGGATTACGCATCCTAAACAATAACAAATAATAACTACGTCTACAATAAACTATTGTAGACATTTTTTTATGTGAAACAACAGATGATATCAAGCTTTGTAGATTAAAGCTGTATGGCCTCTGGGTTTTTTTGAGATTTAAGTCATAAAAATAATTTTCTTTGGCCCTGCTGTAGTTTTATTCCTTAAGATTTAAATAAGAATTCATAATATAATATTTGTTGTGAAAGTGTCGTGACACGGACCCACAACAGGGGGCGTTAATGAACGGACAATGGATAAGCCAAAAGTAACAATTTAATGTTGTGAATCGCACAACGAAGTACAGACAATAACAATATGGTGGAATGTCAATTATACACAAGGTGACGTGTGGGCAGGCTCGAAGATAGAAGACGTCTGGCGAGAGAAGAGCCGGATCCCACACAGCTTCCACCACCAATGGAGCTGAAGAACACTGGAGCCGCCAAGCCCTGCGCCCCAGGTGGCCGCTGTCTTCAGCAGTCAGACCCGGTACTGCTGGCAGAGAACAGAAACAGTACTGATGAGTGTGAGTTCGCACACTCAGTAATCCCACAGTCAGTGTTTAGTTAGGAGGGAGCACCTCCACCTCCAATCACACACTCGTGCAGCTCCTGTCTAACCACTTATCTAGTTGGGGTGTGAAGCGAAGCCGTCGCTGATCACACCAAACGCCAATCCCACAGATAAGGCAAACACCACAGGAAAACGGCTGCAAAAGAGTTGCTCCTCCAAACCCAGAACCTCTTCCAAACCCAGAACCTCCTCCAAACCCAGAACCTCCTCCAAAACCCAACACCTCCTCCAAACCCAGCACCTCCTCCAAACCCAGCACCTCCTCCAAAACCCAACACCTCCTCCAAACCCAGAACCTCCTCCAAAACCCAACACTTCCTCCAAACCCAGAACCTCCTCCAAAACCCAACACCTCCTCCAAACCCAGCACCTCCTCCAAACCCAGAACCTCCTCCAAAACCCAGCACCTCCTCCAAACCCAGAACTTCCTCCAAACCCAGAACCTCCTCCAAAACCCAACACCTCCTCTAAACCCAGAACCTCTTCCAAATCCAGAACCTCCTCCAAACCCAGAACCTCCTCCAAACCCAGCACCTCCTCTAAACCCAGCACCTCCTCCAAACCCAGCACCTCCTCCAAAACCCAGCACCTCCTCCAAACCCAGAACCTCCTCTAAACCCAGAACTCTTCCAAACCCAGAACCTCCTCCAAACCCAGCACCTCCTCCAAAACCCAGCACCTCCTCCAAACCCAGAACCTCCTCTAAACCCAGCACCTCCTCCAAACCCAGAACCTCTTCCAAACCCAGAACCTCCTCCAAACCCAGCACCTCCTCCAAAACCCAGCACCTCCTCCAAACCCAGAACCTCCTCCAAAACCCAGCACCTCCTCCAAACCCAGAACCTCCTCCAAAACCCAGCACCTCCTCCCAACCCAGAACCTCCTCCAAACCCAGAACTTCCTCCAAACCCAGAACCTCCTCCAAAACCCAGCACCTCCTCCAAACCCAGAACCTCCTCCAAAACCCAGCACCTCCTCCCAACCCAGAACCTCCTCCAAACCCAGAACCTCCTCCAAAACCCAGCACCTCCTCCCAACCCAGCACCTCCTCCCAACCCAGAACCTCCTCCAAACCCAGCACCTCCTCCAAAACCCAGCACCTCCTCCAAACCCAGAACCTCCTCCAAAACCCAGCACCTCCTCCCAACCCAGAACCTCCTCCAAACCCAGAACTTCCTCCAAACCCAGAACCTCCTCCAAAACCCAGCACCTCCTCCAAACCCAGAACCTCCTCCAAAACCCAGCACCTCCTCCCAACCCAGAACCTCCTCCAAAACCCAGCACCTCCTCCAAACCCAGTTTCCCTGCTCCAGTTTCACCTTCAGGCTTTAATTTCACGTTCAGTGTTTCACCTGCTGGTCTTTGTGACAGTGGACAAGTCCCTCGTCCCCAGTTTGGAGTCACATCCCTGGTTGAAGTTCTGTCCCCAGTTTGCAGTCACGTCTGTGCATTTATGCGCTTTGTGCTTCCTGCAGGTTGAATTATGCCAGAAAAGTCTTGGAAAGTTTTATCTCACAGCTAACAAACTCTGTCCTGTCTCACTTCTACTCCAGTGAAGGACGACGTCCTCAAGCGTCCACCTATCCCAGGGACGCTTCAGGTCCAGTCTAGACCCTGATCTGGACTATTTCATAAAGTGACATTAAATGATTGGCCAACAGCCTTTTACACCAGCTTTTATACTGAAACACAACCGTCCCACTAGACTTTGATACACATTCAGGTCCATAAGTATTTGGACACATCTCCAGCACACTCTGCTAATTAGGTGAGTGGTTGCTAGGCAACTAATGCTTTGTCTTTGATGAAAGCCATCAGTTTAATCAAAAATGGAAATGTGCAAAGAAAGGAAGGCTCATAACTATTTGGACATTGCAGAGATACAGTACTGTGCAAATGTTTTAGGTACATTTAATGCATCATAAAAGCATTAAAATAATGAAAACCTGATCAACATAAATAAAGGAAACGTGTGATGAATTTCAACTTTAATGATAATCATTTTGAAAATTGGGTTTGATATATAAGTTGCAGGACCTGAAAACAAGAATTAAAGTATAAGCAATTATGTTTTATGATCATTTTAATATTGCATGATTATTTGTGTGTGACTTAAGATATGATGGAAAATTCACATGTGGAAATGTGGAATCCAGGTTTGTTCCTCATCAGGAGGAACAGACTAACATGGCAGGATAGTAGCAGACTTTGTTGGTCTGCTACTATCAAAGTGCTTCAGGATCATCTCTCTGGATTTTTCCAATAAGTGACACTTCAGCAGCTCCACTTTATGCCAGACTTCAGCTCTGAAAAATGTTGTGTTTGTCTGCAGAATTCACACTTCAGTGAAATGTCGTATCCACAAGAACTAATGTTTTGAATCTGTGGATGGAATTTAGATCTGAGGGTAAAACACCCATTAGTCAGCAGAAAGACACGAGCTGCTGCCACTCACCTTTAAACACACACACACACACACACACACACACACACACACACACACACACACACACACACACACACACACACACCTTCTGCCGTTAAATTCCAGAACAGAAACACACACCCGCTGGACAAATACACACCTGCTACTACATGAATGTGTCCTGAAGCTTCTCTGGACTCTTTGAAGGCATCAGAGCTTTAACAGACACAAGAAAGACAAAAGAAGAGGTCAGTGAACACATCGAATGACAGAGAGATTCTCTTCATGTTAGTGGTTAGATGGTCACGAGTTACCAGCTGACACTGGAAACACACCAACACAGCAGAGAACTAGAGAAGTAGTGTGTGTGTAACACTTCCATTTTTTACTATTATACTCCTCAACAAGTAGGGGAAGCCACCAGACCTAGGGTTTGGAGGACACCAGACCTAGGGTTTGGGGGACACCAGACCTAGGGTTTGGGGGACACCAGATCTAGGGTTTGGAGGACACCAGACCTAGGGTTTGGGGGACACCAGATCTAGGGTTTGGAGGACACCAGACCTAGGGTTTGGGGGACACCAGACCTAGGGTTTGGAGGACATCAGGCCTAGGGTTTGGAGGAAATCAGACCTGGGGTTTGGAGGACACCAGATCTAGGTTTTGGGGGACACCAGACCTAGGGTTTGGGGGACACCAGACCTAGGGTTTGGAGGACACCAGACCTAGGGTTTGGGGGACACCAGACCTAGGGTTTGGAGGACACCAGACCTGGGGTTTGGAGGACACCAGACCTAGGGTTTGGAGGACACCAGACCTAGGGTTTGGAGGACACCAGACCTAGGGTTTGGGGGACACCAGACCTAGGGTTTGGAGGACACCAGACCTAGGGTTTGGGGGACACCAGACCTAGGGTTTGGAAATAAAAGAAACTGACAAATTCATGTAAATGGAGCCACACCTGATTTTAGTTGTGCATGTGATGATGACATTATTCCCTGCAACAAGGCCAGACATGTCCAGCAGGTGGCAGACAAGTTATATGGTGTATTACATAGGCAAAACAAATATGCTTTTTGTGTTGATTTGATGCATTTACATGACAGTTTGTGGGATTGAGTGTCATCTAGTGGTGAGTTTGCAGATTGCATCATTCTCTCTCCAGCCATGATTTCGCTCCCTCTACTTTTCTTCTAATAAATAACATTTACAATCCCTCTTTTCACAAAAATGCCTGTTATCCTGCGCTAGCAACCAGTAGACAGTGAATAAGGAAGATTTTTCTTTTTTTTTTTTCAGCCTTCTGTCTGTGCTGCAAAATGTGAAAGACGAAGTATGTCCCTTTGGGGCTCCTGTATCAGCATAGCCTGATGTAGATATGCAGGGCTCATACTACATTAAAATGTGTCCGTTCACTGATCGAAGAGATGGTTCTAAACACGACTTCAGTCCTGCACACTGCAGCTTTAAAGGTCATCAGATTTAACCTCTTTTTCTTTATATGCACTTTTAATTTGAAAACGTACACGATGATGCCATTTATTGTTTTTGAATTATTGCATTTCCAGAAGCCGACGCATGTGTTAACTTATGGCAATGTAGCTTCTATTAGCGCAACGTGCCTCATTTATGAACAACATTAATACCAGACTGTATTTTGTGGCGTTTAAGTCGCTGTTTTTTTTACATGGTGACTTACATGGCAGCACCCTGATTGTGTGTGTGTGTGTGTGTGTGTGTGTGTGAATCATAATTACTACCAGACTGTATTTTGTGGAGTTTAAGTCGCTGGTTTTTTGACATGGTTACATATGAGGTCTGTCCAAAAAGTATCGGACCTTTATATTTTTTTCAAAAACCATATGGATTTGAATCACGTGTGATTGCATCAGCCAAGCTTGAACCTTCGTGCGCATGCGTGAGTTTTTTCACGCCTGTCGGTTGTGTCATTCGCCTGTGAGCACGCTTTGTGTGAGCAGTGATCCACCCCTCTCATCAGATTTTTATTGCGAATAAATGTCTGAAGGATTTGGAGCTTTGCTGCATCAAATTTTTCCAGAAACTGTGAGAGACCTCCAGGTGGACACCATTCGGAAAATTAATATGGCTTTCAGGGACGATTTTATGGGGATTATACAGATTAAGGAGTGATCCAGCCGGTTTAAAGACCGCCCACAGCGTCTGAGAGCACGGCGCACTCCGAGCGCCGATTGACAGGCTCAAACCCCGCTGAAACAACCAGATCATTTCCACCGTGAAGGCTTTGTTGATCCGGGACGTCGTCTGACTTTCACAAAAAAGGCAGAAGACGTGGACATCAGCACTTTTTCGGCACATTCTACTGTTACAGGAGTTTTTTCATGGAAAGAGAAGCGGAGGATTGCGCCACCATGCCGCTCATGGCGCGGAACAAAACCACCTCTGTGTTGGGAGGGACTTCTACTCGGCTCTCTACGGTGCTGTTGACTGTGATGAGGCCTGTGCGGCTGACCTTCTAAGAGATCTCCCCCAGCTGGTGGCCTCTGAGCGAGGGGCCTTGGACTCCCCCATCACGCTGGATGAACTGACAGTGGCGGTGCGCCAGATGGCATTTGGGGAAGCTCCGGGGATCAACGGACTTCCAATGGATTTTTATAAACACTTCTGGGGCTTTCTCGGTGCTGATCTTCTGGAGATGTTGCGGGAGAGCATTGCGGCTGGGTGCTTGCCCACGTACTGTTGCTGCACTGTTCTGTCCCTCCTGCCTAAGAAAGGAGATCTTACCCAGTTGCAGAACTGGAGACCGGTTGCACTTCTCTGTGCGGATTATAAACTTTTTTCTAAGGTGCTGGCGAACAGGTTGAAAAATGTCCTGGATTTGATTGTTCATAAAGACCAGTCTTATTGTGTGCCCGATAGAACTATTATGGACAGTCTTTTTTGATGAGAGATTTGTTTGATCTGTGCAATACTGGGGATTTGGATTGCGGGTTTGTGTCAATTGATCAGGAGAAGGCGTTTGATCGGGTTCATCACGGGTTTTTGTTTTCTACTTTGAGGGCATTTGGCTTTGGTGAGGGGTTTATTTCATTTGTTGGGGTATTGTATAATGGGGCTTCATGTTTGGTTAAGGTTGGGGGAGGGTTGAGCTGCCCAGTCCCCATGATACGGGGTATAAGACAGGGCTGCCCCATCTCAGGTCAGCTGTACTCTTTAGCCATTGAGCCACTCTTGTGTCGCCTTAGAGCCAGGCTGTCTGGCCTTGTTTTGCCAGGTTTTCACCAATCTTCTCCCCTGGTGCTTTCTGCTTATGCGGACAACATCACGGTTTTTGTCACGAATCAGGCGGACGTTGATGAGTTATTGGATAGTTTACGGCTCTATGTGACAGGGACCGCTGCAAGAGTGAATTGGGAGAAGAGTGAGGCTGTCCTGATGGGGAGGTGGCAGGAAGGGACTGCTCCCTGTCTGCCACATGGTCTGAGGTGGGGAGTGGAGGGTTTGAAAGTGCTGGGTCTGTTTCTGGGGACAGATGGGTATCGTCAGAGGAATTGGGAGGGCTTGGTGGAGAAGGTGTGTGCCAGACTGTCCAAATGGCAATGGTTGCTGCCCCAGATGTCCTACAGGGGGCGGGTTCTGGTCGCTAATAACTTGGTCGCTTCGGCGCTGTGGCACAGACTGTCTGTCCTCCCTCCACCACAGGGCCTTATTGAGCAGTTGCAGCGGTTACTGGTGGACGTTTTTTGGTCAGGCCATCACTGGATCAGGGCTCCTGTGCTGTACATGCCACTTCATGAAGGAGGACAGGGGCTGGTGGACATTTCTGCTCGGGTGTCAACTTTCAGGTTGCAGGCTGCTCAGAGACTGTTATATACCTCGGGATTGAGCTGGCAGGATACAGCACGTGTCCTGCTGAGGAGGGAGGCTGATCTCTGGTATGGCAAACATCTGTTCCTCCTACATCGGCGGGACATCAGCGGGATGCGCACCTCGGCTTTTTACCAGTCAGTTCTCCAGGCATGGCAGATCCTCTCTGTGTGCAAGGACAACGTCAGCACACCAGGGATGTGGCTGTTTGAGGAGCCTCTTTTCTTCAATGACTTTGTTTGCTCTCCTGGTTTGTCGTCTGCCACTCTGCGGTCCCGCTTGAGGGTGGCGGGGTGCACCAAATTGGGCCTTCTACTGCGCACGTCTGTTGGGTGCCTGGCGGAGTCATCGGGAGTTCGGTCTTCCAGGATGCTGCTCAGGGTGGTGGAGGAGGTTTGTGCTTCCCTGCCAGGGCCCCACAGAGCGTTTGCTGAGAACCGTACTCTGTCTGACCAGTGGGATGATGAATATGAGTACGTGTTCCCCTCTCTGACTGTCTTGCCTGCTGTGGGGGCGTGGCAGGAGGAGCAGGGGGCTCTCCTGTTCTTCAGGTCCCCTGTTTTGGGAGAGTTTGAGAGTACTGGCAAGACAGCTCTCTATTTTACCTGTGTCAAAGTGTCACGCTTACGCTCTTTGGTAGGGTTGGCGGCGTCGAAGTAGTCAGAGTTTTTTGGTGCCGCCTTGTCTCCTGTGGGGTGCTGGCGAAGCCTGTACAAACTCCCAGTCGACAAACGCATGGGGAAGCTTCCAGTGGAGGATTGTACATGGGCTTCTGGCTACAAACGGGTATCTGGCGCACCTGGATCCAGGGATTGATGGGGTTTGTCCTTTCTGTCCATTTAGGGAAACTGTTCACCATGTTTTTGCACAGTGTCACCGCTTATCAGGGCTGTTTGGGTTGTTGGGGAGGTGGTTTCGTGGGTTTGGGTTGTTGTTCACTATGGACTTGTTTATTTTTTGTCCAAAATATCACGCACAATCCAGGAGGTTGCATGTGTTGATTAACCTGCTTTGTGGACTCGCCAAGTTGGCCATCTGGAAGACTCTGAAAAACTGTGTTTTAGCTCAGGGGTCAGTGGACCCTGAGCACAATGGAAATGATGTAACTCATTTGTTGTGAATAAAGCTGTGTTTTAAAATTCAAAATTCTCTATCTATCTATCTCTATCTGTCTCTCTCTCTCTCTATCTCTCTCTGTCTCTCTCTCTCTGTCTCTCTCTGTCTCTGTCTCTCTCTGTCTCTCTTTCTATCTGTCTC